>NC_048305.1:88453718-88472690 GCF_013100865.1 Trachemys scripta elegans
AAAAAGAAGAACAGGAGTACTTGTGGCACCTTAGAGACTAACAAATTTATTAGAGCATAAGCTTTCGTGGACTACAGCCCACTTCTTCGGATGCATATAGTCTATATGCATCCGAAGAAGTGGGCTGTAGTCCACGAAAGCTTATGCTCTAATAAATTTGTTAGTCTCTAAGGGCATCCGAAGAAGTGGGCTGTAGTCCACGAAAGCTTATGCTCTAATAAATTTGTTAGTCTCTAAGGTGCCACAAGTACTCCTGTTCTTTTTATTAGTGATGTTGCATGAGACAAAAACAACCCATTTTGACTCTTAGATTCCAAGTTGAGTTTGCAGATAGATATATTATGTGTTTACTTGCAAACTGAGCTGAGTTGATTTGGACATAGCTGAGAAGGCAAAAACATGGAACCCCACACCACCATTTTTACACAGAAGATCCACACCTTAAGGACTATTATGGATTAGACTTTAAAATGAGCTCTCTCTCAGATGGTAAACTTTTTTGAATCAACAGTAGAAATAATAAACTGATCTTGACTTTGAAGATACTATTCTGGTCTGCAGCAACTGCATCAGAGAAGAAGGAATGACATCTTGTCAAAGGTAAGTTGATTCTTCATCTTATCTTTGTTTTTAAAAATTAAAGTTAATTAAAGTTATCAGAAAGGAGGCAAGATCATTTTTATGGCAGAAAAACAGTAGTAGAAACATTTTGCCTTACCTGGGTAGCTATATTGAAATGGATGTGTAAGATCCAAAGGAGGCATATAAAAGGCTATGAAAAGCAAGTAATATATTCCAGCAGCTATTGAAGATCTGGTGAATCAGAAAGACCAGTTTAGGAATAAATTGAAAAATCACTTGCTGATACAACATTATTGTTGTATTTCTATATGGAAAAGAGATGTAGCATTGAAACAAACAGAATAGACTTGATGCTTTTCAGAGTAAATCTCTGCAGAGAATTTCTGTGGAGAGATGAAAATAAAATGATCCAAATAAGGACAAACCTGTCGGCACCCTCCAGCTCCATCCCCAGCATAGAGCTTGATATATAAATTATGCATAAGAAATTTAAAAGGGGTCAAGTATGAGGATTTTCTCCCAATCTACAGCAGCTCTCCATAATAAAAAAATATGGGCTGTAGTGACAGCTGGGGTCCCTGTATGCCCCGTAGCTGAGAATTTGTGGCTATATTACGCTCTGGCACAGCCTGCATTCTTCTCAGAGCTTCCTGGTGCACAGGAGAAGTTGGGTACCTGCTGCTTTCAGACTGGACAGCATAGTGCATCTAGACAGCTCCATGGGCCAATATGGAATAGATGCAGGGTGATGGTCCCATTTCCTCTCTCCCTCTTCCCTGCCTCCTTTTAAGGAGCAGTCCCTGATCTCTGTGGAACACAATGATTGCAGTTATGCCCCACTGCTGTACAGATTCACAAGGCAAGGAGATTCTTTGTGTCCTCCACAGAGCAGCAGGACATAATCTGGCCTCATGCTATGGATCCACATGGTGACATGTTTATTGGCTCCTTTCCTGGCCTATCCTTCACATTCATCTAAACTGTCCGATTTGCTGCCACAGAGAGAAGCGAACTGTACAGAGTACAGCTCTGGCCCCAAAGAGATGTACAGTTCCCCTGTGTGATAGTTCCACTGCATTTATGCTGCATTTAGGACTCCCAACCCAACAAAGAAGTCTGGGGAGAGAGGGGCAATATTTTGTCCTAAAAATATTAATTATAATCAATTCTGTAACCAAGCATCACTGAATAAAACAGAACACATTTTCTCAGTCACCTCCCGTGCATTCTTTCAAATAACAGGCAGCGGAACAATGGCAATGTACTGTACAATACAAACAATCTGGATGCAAACCAAACTGCAGATTTGGAAAAATTTGTATCCACATCTGAACTTTGTGATTCATGTCCCTGTCTACAATCAAGTTGAAGGTTGCTGAAGGGACAGACCACACTGAAGTAGAGAATGACTTTAGTTCATAAACAGGGCTATGTGGAAGAGTTTAACTGCTAAGACCATCTCACAATTGGAAATGAGCTGAATATTCCATCTAAACCAATCTAATTATCTTTCTAGAAAGAATAAATAAGCTCACAGGAACACTAAAATGTATACACAAAACAGCTAACATAGTGAGATTGGTTAACTGGTGGCCTTGAGTATTACTGTCTAGCATGTAATAATCTGTTGGGGCAGAGGGGTGGAAGTGAGGAGCAGACTGTATTCTCACAGGTGCCATTCCAATATTATATACACAAAATATGCTTAAGCATCCCGTGTGAATTTGTGAATAGACTGCAGATTGGTACTGTATTTCAGAAATTAAGTAGTCATTTAAGAATAACACAAATGCCAATGTAAATTTAGGTGGAGAAAGTCAAAAAAATAACTAATACTTAGCGCTCATATAGCCCTTAAAATGATTGAAGTGCTTTAAAATATTAACTAATTGATCTTCAAAAAACCTTTTAATTATTCCTGCTAATGCATACAGGGGAAATGGAACCTTCTGGCCTGGTCTACACTGCCGCTTAAGTCGATGTAAGTTGCATTGCTCAGAGGTGTGAAAAAATCGCCCCCCCTCCCCAGTGACACAGCTTACACTGACCTAACACGGTGTCTACACCGCGCTATGTCAGCGGGAGATGCTCTTGGGGAGGTGGAGTACTGAAGTAATCAGGAGAGTGCTCTCCCATCGACTTATGTCTTCCCCAGACCTGCTAAATTGATGCCGCTGCATCCATCGCAGCAGCGCAGATTTAGCGTGCCAGTATAGACAAGCCCAGAGACATGAAGCGACTTGCCCAAAATCACATAATTAGGCAATGGAAGAGTTGGGACTAGAAACCAGGTCTCCTAACTCCGACTCCCATGGTTAATCCCCCCATGCTACCTACCATGGCAGAAAACATCATATAGATATAGAAAGACACAGGTTCCCTGTCTGAAAATATGGGTAAATCCAATGAATGAGGTTTTCATAATATTCCCTTGGCAAGCGGTATAACACGCCGGAGATTGTTTTGCATTCTCGGGTTGAAATCCTGGCCCTACTGAAGTCAAATTCAAAATTTTAATGATAAAATATTGTCCAAAATAGAACGGATACTCTTTTTGCATAGAATTTGGTGGAAAATGTTCTTTATGGTGCTAGAATATATAATATATCTTCAATTATGTAAAAATAAAACAGCACCTAAATATAAGGTAAAACAGAAATGTGCTGCAACTTGAGACATTCAAAGAGGCAGACAGAAAATAAAGTAAAATATTATACAATATTTACAGTCTTAATGATTTATCAAGTGGCCTCAATTCCTGATAGAATGTTTCTTTATTAGTAATCCTTCTTTGAAATAAGACTTTGTTGGTGTCAAAAAACACAATCTATACTTTTACATCAATATATTTTATTACAGTTGAAACAAATACAGTGCAATCACAAACATAAGTCCTACATTCTATAGAACATATTTTGTAAGCATTAATTCACATTAGAGGATTGAAAGTACATAAATGTAAACAGGGTAATTTACATTGTAAAGTACATCTTAATACAAGGAAAAAAGGACTACAGTAAACATATCCGATAAAGTGATTTCATTTTCCCTTCAATTGGTCAGTACTAAGATTTCAGCAATGAAGGACAACTGCATTAAAATGATCACAAATTGAACGGATAGAGATAATATATGAAGTAAAAAAATCAACCTTTCAAAACTTTCTTAATTTGATTGACAAACATATTACAAAACAACAATGTATGTGCTCTTCTCCAAAGGGATATTGAAAAGACTGTTACTATATAAAATCAATCTAATTTCTCTTAGTCATAATAAAGACTTACCATTTTTATAATTTTGTTTAAAACCACCAGGATTTTGCCTTGCGCAGAATGTGATGTTATGTGCTGATCCACCACCCAATTCAAACCTTCAACATTCTGAAGTTCTCCATTTGAGTATAGTATTTCCACAACATACTACTGACAACAATAACTTAACCATAGGGGCAAAACTGAAATATTTAAAGTTATGTTCAGAGAAAAAACATGTCAGTAAAAGAAGAAAAACCCAAGATTGTGGGAAAAACAAGGATGGCTTTAAGCTCTTTGACCATAGTGAAGGATGAACCATATAGTCTTCTGGTAAATATTTAAAGGGGACTCATCCCTGATCAAAAACTTACTGCCTCAATTTTGCAGAATGCATTGTCACCCCACTACCCAATTTGCCTGAGCAAGTTTGGAGCTCAAATACAAGGTGTACAATTTGAATATACAAAAACCTGGATGAGATACTGCACGTGCGAAAACTACTGCAAACAAATTATGCCTGCAATTTTAGAGGCTACTTTTGAGAATTTGTTCCAGTGTCATGGCCTTTTCTAGCCTGCCAGGCAAGTGAATTCTGAGACATAGAGAGGTAAATATGTAAACAAGTCATCAAAGGGTAACATTATTTTCTAGTTGTCCTGTGTTTCTAACACATGAACCTCTAAATATCTGCCTCTTTGAAAATGTCTCCACTGTACACTGATTCCTGAAAGCGTAACATAATTCCATTATGTCAGTGTCAGCTCCCACTGTCAGGACCATGGAAGCAGTAGGAGGATGAGCTATTGTTTTAGGTGGGAAACAGCGACTCACTGTGATGAGTAAGAGAAATAAGAATACTTTTCAAAAATTAATAGTAATCTCTATTTCTCAGATTTATTGCTAACGATTCACTATTTGTTCACAATTATATTTACTACCTATCCTATCTGGCATTCTTTAATGTTTAACACTACCTCATCTCTATCTGAAGGACTACCATGAAACCCTGGAAAAGTATTTTCTCTAATCATCAGACATCAGAAAGAGCAAACATCACTCTAAATACATTGCTATCTTTTGCAGAAATCTTTGAGTGCATTAAAGTGTAAACAGATTTTTCTGGCTGCCCAGTCTAGACAAAAGCAAGTGTCATTATGCAGATTATTTCATAAGATGTGAAACACTGATAATTCCTCTCAGAAAGTCAACAGGATATTAGTGTCCCCAAACATTCAATTTAGGAGTGACACATTTGTTACTCTGATGAACAATGACTATTCAGGACAGGATTTTATCTAAGTATGTATATAATTCAATGCAAATTAATGAGTTTCTAAAGCAGAAGTATCCAGATCAGGTTTAAATGTGATTGTTAGATAACTTTATGCTATTGTTATAACATTTGAAATGGAATTTGAAA
Source organism: Trachemys scripta elegans (assembly GCF_013100865.1). Classification (NCBI taxonomy): domain Eukaryota; kingdom Metazoa; phylum Chordata; order Testudines; family Emydidae; genus Trachemys; species Trachemys scripta. The sequence continues at coordinate 88,458,978 of NC_048305.1, forward strand.
ATTCATTTTGAACCATGTTGTAAAAGTCTCCATCAACTCCGTTTGAAGGATTGATGGAGATTTACCAGGTATGCATAGTAACTCAGCAGTGTCTTGACACAAGTAACAGAATTTTCCCTACGCGCAGATGAATAGAATGCAGAATATTGATGGAAGGCCTTTGAATCTCTGAATTTTGTATATTTGCTAATACACCTGAAACACATTCCAAAGAAAAAATAGGAATCTATTCATTTAGATTTGGGGCTAGATCATCGGTCTATGACCCAGCCCATAGCAAGGGGCAGTATGTTATTTTGCTGCTACTAGAGCAGCCTGGGGTGGTTATTTTGACAAATTCCCTCTGAGACGCCCCACCGCTCTAGGAAAGGAGTAAACATTAATAAGTCTATACTTTCACAGCATACCTTTCCCAACATGCTGGTACAAATATGCCACCAGCCACATTGGGGAGGTGGAATAAAGGCTCCACCACTCCCTGCACCCTCCTGCCCATCTGTGTGAGGGGAATATGTAGTAGTTCTGAGTAGCTTGCTTCCCCTTGCAGAAAATGATGCTATAGTTCACCAGTACAGGAGAGTAAGAGGGTGCCTTATGTCCCCCGTACTCTCTTCTACCAGTGCACCAGTCATGCCCTTGGAAAACAAAGTTAAAATTGCTATTAAAAGAACATTCAGTAGTAACTCTGAAAGTGGCTAACTGATCAATTTGAACGCTTACTGAGACAGGAAAATTGAGAAAATAGATAGTCATGTGTTATTTGCCACTAAGGGAGCAAAACCACATCCTTTTTCTATATTGTAAATTTACACCTAGTTTGAATGCCAACACTTTCGCTTTTCTGTTTTAGTAGAGGCAAACTGATCCAAATTGTGGAAGATCTGCTGCCTATTACTTAATGTATTGAACCCACGTGTCCAAAAACACACATCCTTCAAACTGCAGTCTGGGATGACACAGCTAAATTCAAGATGGGGATTGCCGACGTGGCTCTACAAAGTAAAGTTGACTCTACATAGTGTAAGAGCTCACTTACATAACAATTAGTAGCATAAGGATTTCTGTATTATTTAAATATTTGTATCTATAATAAAAATTCATAGAGACAGTGACAATGATTTTATATATATAAAATCTAAAACCTGAAGGTGAGACACATCCAGTAAACTCCACTTCCAAAACTGCAGAAAACCTTAAAGATACGTTACTCTATACAGACAGTTCCTCAAGCTCAATTAATTAAATACTTTGTGCACCTTAGATTTTGAAATAATCATACAAATTTGAGAGTCATGATTAGATCAGTCTTCACATGGAACTCCCTATTGGAGTTAGAGGGAGTTCCATATATGGAGCTCTTACAGGATTGTATTCTATTCTTGCAGTCAAAATCATAAAAGGGCTGAGTCTTATGATGAAGTTAAAAAGAGTTTTACCTGAGTAACAAGTGTAGGGTCAAATCTTATACTTTTAAAAGCTGCCTTTTTGAGATTCTTCTCTTTGAAACAATGTTTGGTCAGTAGCTTCAAAAAGATATGAACACAGGACCAGACCAGTTGTGCTAGGCACTTTACAATCATATAGATATAGAAAGACAGGTTCCCTACTCCAGTGATTTTACAATCTAATTTCAGACAAGGTACACTAACTGACGTTACAAATAAGAGGGGAAATGGAGAATAAGGGCAACAGTGAGATGAATAGGCCTTTACATAGGCTAAGAATGTACACAACTGATGGTTACACACACATTTACATAAAATATAACAGCAAACTCCACATATCAGCACGCGCCTGGGTATGCTATCTAGCCACTGAGGATCAAATGCATTACTTTTGGTGAGACACTGTCCTTCATTATTAATATTCTTCTAATATACTTTTAGATTTCATACATCAGTATGAATGTCAGCAGTGAGAATGGTCCAGTCAAAAATACCAGGGCCAGATTGTGTATGGGCACTATGTAAGTTCACAATTTGGGAGGAGTGGGAGAGGCACTCCCATTCCTTGTATCCCCTCACAGTTTCTGGGCAATAATGGCAGTCTCTTGGTCACAAGAAATGCACAAGGCTATTATCCACAGTGGCTCTTGCATCTTCAGATTGAACAGATGGGGCAAATAAGGTCACAGAGAAAAGAGTATGCTGAATCTTGTAATTATGTGGCATAAGGTTTGCACTCTTTTAGCTCTGCAAAGCATTGTGTCTGATACAGGCATTGTACTTGCTCATAGCAGAGTGTTGCACCTGTTCATAATCCTTAACGAGGGCCAATGCCTTAAAGGCACAATTGATCCCGAAGTGCTGTAACTATATAATGCTGTTGTCTTATAAATGCCTCTTTGTAATGATTAATGATCTAATATGTCTAGTACAAGTTTTAATTTACACTGAATTAAAAATATTAAATACATAATTCATCTAAAATGTCAACAGCCAGGAGATTGCTTAGTTACATACAGAACATGTACTGCTAATTTCAATTTATTTTAAAATGATATATTTGACAAAATCTATTTTTATGTGGTGCATCATGTGTTTTATTAGACAGACGAAATAAAACAGTAAACATCAAGGCTTTTTATAGCAATAATAGCATAGCAAAATAAACCAACCAACTTTTTCTATGTTTCATGTTTTCATATTTCATATTAATCTTCTGTTGAAAAAAACCCCTATTTTTCAGTTTATAAAACAATAATAAAGCTGAATCCACTTAAAAGAATATCTATTAGCAGAATACCTACTTAAAAGAGGAATTTGTATGTGCACCAAACATGAATAGTGTAGAACAACCCTTTAATTAATAATAATGGACAAAAAAGCAGATCAAGGAACCAAAAAGGGAAGCACCTACAATATAAAGGCTATTTGGTCTGTCAGAGAAGTAGTCTCTGTGTGTCAAATATGTACCTATTCAAAACCAGAGAACTTTTTGCATTAAACCATTATGATTCTAGGAAGTGTATATGAAAATCACATCTCAATATTCAGACTGTATGTAACAAAAGAATAAAGTTACAGTCTCATCTGTATTGAAAACCTTGAACAAAAGATTGCAAATTATGGGATGGATTTGGAGCACCATAGACTGTAGTTGCAAGGACACCCCCCAAACATATAGATGACATATTTTGTAACATCTTGTTTCCTAATGTCACATCTTATTCTACATATCAGTCTAAAGAAAAAAAAGGCAATTTTTGCCAATTTTTTAATTGTAATTGTATAACTGAATGTTGGGATATAAATTTCATTTACAAAACAATGCACAGTGCCATACAACTAATTTTGTAGGCAGGATAATGGAAATTACTTATTCACACCTGTCCAGTTCTGAATATGCAACGAAGTTATGAACAATTGTAGCTTCACTGATTTAATAATTAAATCCGTTAGGGACACGTCTGGTAAGGGAAAAGACAGTTAAAACACACTTTTCGCTCTCTCTCTCTTTTATGAAAGAATTTACCAGTAATATTGTTACCTAAGACTAATATAAAACTGATACAAAATTGTTATTGGGCCAATTTTGCAAGCTTTGGTCATGTCGTGAAGTACTTACTGATTGACTTCAATGGGACTGTTTACGAATATTTAACCTGTTCAGCACTATAAGACTAGTCCTGACATCATCTCTGCAAGAGGCATAAAACCTCTTTAGCCTTTCTAATAATCTACTTCTGATCCAGAAGTCTTTTCATATGTGGAACTCCCAGCAAGATCAAGGTAACACCTTAGTTCATATATTATACAAAGTGCAAAAATATAAATGAAAAAAAAATTGAGAGAGAAAGAGAAATGTATTTAATTGCTTTTTTTCTTAACCAGCTATTATTTCTATATAATGATATACTACATGTGTGGGTGCCTCTCACTTTGCAAAAATATTGTATCCTGCTGCCCTCTGGCAGTCCTACTCAATTGTGTAAGATCATGCTGCTCGCTAAGACCTGGAGACTCGAGACCCCTAATACTGTTATATAGGTATGAGTGTTTCACAGTTAATTATGTAATTTACTTATATAATAATATCACTGTATCATTCTCCATAGCCCTGGGTGCAGGATGTACATGAAATCTAACATCATATTAAAATAAACTTTCCATAATAAAAAAAATAGCACAAACAGCCCCACTGCCAATCCTAAAGTAGTAAATAACATCATTACAATCCATAGTTAAGTAAATGCTTGATCAACAGGACATGCTCTGTTCTGCTGTGTAAACAATGGTAAACTCAGGCTCTGGCAGATCCCCAAAGAGTGTGAGTTCCATTGTAGGGAACCTCTATTAAAGTTGCACTGTCTCCAGTCCTCAAAAGAGTGCATGTACAGACTGTCAGAAAATTCACCTTAGCTGATCCGAATTGTCATGGTGGATGTGGAGAGAGGCAGTGTTTAAGGTAGCTGGGTCCTAAACCACATCACAATTTAGATAATAGAACCAAACCTCCTGAAGTGCACTAAGAACCATATGAGAAGCCAGTGCAGTTCATGATTTGTAATGATTCATGTGCTGCTACATTCTCCTCTAGCTAAGTCTGTGAGTGATCTCTGTGATGGGTAGGACCAAATAGAAATCATCGCAATAGTCCATCCTGGAGGTAGCAAGGGATGGATAACTACTATAAGGTCCACAATATCAAATAAAGGCCGTCATCTCCTAGATCACTACTGATGACAAAAATGTTACAAGCAAGCAAGCAAGCATTTACTACCTTGTACTCTAAGAACAGCCAGTAGTTCAAAAGGCACCTTAAATGAGCACACCTCTTGATAAAAGTGTTATAATTTTCCCCTAGCAATTCATCAAATTGCTTCCCCTATCAACCTACATTCCTCCCCCCCCCCATCCCCGGATTGAGCTGCAGCCTGCTCACCGTCACGTAGTTCCCAGACTCAGCAAGGTATTGGGGAAGCAAGGAAACCGCATCATCTTTTCTGATACAAAATAAGTTACATACTGATACCACCACAGCACAAAGGATCTGATCCAAAGTCCACTGATATCAACAGAAATATTTCCACTGACTTCAGTGAGATTTGGATTGGGCCAATACATCTTACATGGGGCTGTCCATAAATTATGTAACATCAATTCTGCATGTTTCTTTCACTGTTACAAGGGGCAGATGGGTTTTGAAAATCACCAAAAAATGTGTTAGTTGATTTATGGAGAACACCCAATCTCAACTAGTGGCTTCACATACACATTACACAAGAAAGGGTAACAGACTAGAACCCTACAGGACCATATGTGAAAGGGCTGTTGGAGTGAACAGGCTTAAAACTCAACCATTTTGAGACTAAATTTCCAAGGACTGATAAAACAAGGAAAGACTTGATTTATTCCTGGATGGTGATGAGCCACTGCCGTGCAATGTACAACTTTAGTTGCTGTTTCCATTGCCCAGTGTTCTGTATTAACCCCCGCCCCTTTTTGGGTGGTGGGGGGAGGCTAACTTCTAACATTCTTACAATGATTAAAGAGGAATTATATCTTTGTATAAATAGAATCAAGAAATGGTTATCTTGTTTATTTTTTTAAGCCAAAAGATGGCCCTGTGAAGTAGTTTGTAATGTTGCTTAAAACAGGGAGATGGTTTGAGTTTCATAATTATCGGTCAAAAGCTCAAACTATTCAAAGCATTTAACAGATGTAACAAAGAAAAAAATATACTTTTGTAATTTCATTATGTATCGGTTTAGGTCACTAATATAATATTAGAAGTGATTTTTCAATATTGGTCAATGATTTCTATGCTGCTTCCAATCTCTTCATATTTCCAAATGTTAAAAAGCTCATAGCAAGAAATATAAATATTAACTAAATAAGCCAAATGAGACAAAAATGAATGATTAATTTACAGTAAAAATCCTGTCAGAATGTTTGTACGAAGTATAATGCAAATTAATTAAACAAGGAAAAAAGATTATACTTTATAAATCTAACTCTGTAATGTTTTCTGTCAAAGAAATTACTGTAGACAAAAGACAGGAACACCAAATACTATCTTTTAAAATGAAAGAAAGATATTTACTTATCCATATACAACAGATCAGTTTCATATATTATTCTGACTGTTCTATAAGCTTGTCAAAAAGATTATATATATATATATATATAGATATAGATATAATAAAAAACACCCTTATTGCACAATGTAACGCTAATTTCCATCAGGACAGCGTCCAGAAAAAAAATGGAATGTTTGGGCATGCTTTTAGACACCATCAGTCCTTCTCTGATAATCTTAAAACAGAGAAAAAGAAAGCACTGAGCATTTTCATGTAAATTGTAGTAAATAAATATGCTGGAAATTTATTGCTTGCATAGAAAGCCACCTTTCAGCAAGGTACAGTTAATGCAAATAACTTAATATCCCTTTATAGTCAGTTACCATGGATACATTTTACTCAATAGAAATCATGAACTGTGAACTTGCATGATATATTGCAATCGTTAAACTAGGATAAACAAAAATACTTATCTATTCCAAGAATCCAAATATTTGCTTCAAATACAGTATCAAAGACAGCTGTGAGGACATGCAGAATTTCAAGTATCTTCTACTCTCCTATATCTATACCTCTAATGTTTTTTCTAAATTATATTCAATATAAAAATAGAAAAAAAAACAATAAGGCAATCCAGCTCCTATTATTAGGAAATCAATAGAAGCTGATTTAAATGGAAGCATGGTCAGACAACATGTTTAAAAATATATATTCAAAACTACATTTCTCAAAATGAAATTCTCTTTTCTCTCATTTTCATGCCTTGCCTTCCATTAGAATCATTCAAATAATTTCCATCTACAACCAGATTCTCTTACTCAATAGTGTACTCAATCTTGATCACCAAATTCTCTCATCAAATCGCTGCATGAAAATGTAAGCCTTTCAAGTCCGTAGATGAAAGACACAGATGACTTTTTGTACAGCTATGTTAAGGAATATTTTGATTTATAATACTACTTCTTTTAATGGACAGACATGCCTTTCATTTAGACACTGTATACTGGTCATAATAATGCTACTTTTATTTCCCAAGCAAAGCATTCAACTCGAGGCATTTCTCTCTTTGGCTGTAACATAACAACTTTGAAACACCATTGATTTTGGTGCAAATCAGACCACCAGAAAAGCCTGCATTCCCTTAATCCACCCACGCGCTGCCACAATCTCCCTGTGTGCCACATTCCCACACCCCTCTGTTTCACGGACTCCATCAATAGTACTCACCCATTCCCTCATGACAGGGCCTATTGTCTTATGGTCTTCAGCTACCTGTTACTTTCTATACATACCCCAATTAACTGTGCTGAATTTGAGCAAAGCATAAGATGGAATTCACCTAGTAACCTGGAAACAGGACAAGGGTTGCAGCGTATCTCTCTGGCTGCAACTGCAGCCTATGTTTTAATGGGAGCCAATCCACTATACTGGGACATCTCATTTGTTCCCTTACACAGAAAACTCTTCTATGGCATAAAGGTAGTGCAAAGGCAACCTTACATAGCCACTCTACCTAGTCCCAAAGTGAAGTATAAATGACCTTTTGCCAATGATCTCCACCTCAGGTGAATTTCACCTTATAACATTTCATAATGTAGATTTCCCACTTCTCGTATAGTTTTAGCTACAACCTTCAAATAAGTCATTTACATAGGGAAATAATATTTATTTCCAGGTCTTATTAGCAGGGTATATAAATACTTTCTGCCATAGCAAAGAGCAGAGGACAACTAGACAACTGTATATACAACTAGAATTTTCTCACTGTTTTACAATACACAAAGCCAGAAATGTCTTATCCACATCATTCTGTTTACAAAGCAATTAATTAATGGCAAAAACACAGTGTGGGAATAAAATTATACCTATCAACCTCAAAAAAAGTATTGTTTAATTGTTTTGAAGTATTGAAGCTATTTAGTTATTAAGAACACAAGCTACACTGTGAATCTTCTAAATAGAATCACCATCCTAGAAACTAGAAATTTGCCTGTAAAACATAATTCATTATAGAAATAAATAAATAAATACATACATACATAGTGATAACTGGCCAAGTTTATGAAGGCCCTACACTCAACTTAGTGGTATTTGTCTGTCTGTGATGCAATAACTTTTGAATGCTGCATCCAATCAATTCCAAAATTCCAGGGGAAGTTCTAAGCGTCGATAGCCAGAACTCTATTGATTGTAATGAAAATCAGAAAACCAAAAAGGGAAAAATGAGAGACACATGAAGCCCCTGCCAGCCACAGCCTCAAGCATTTCTGTAATAAGACTGGAAATGAGGTGTTCAGACTGGAAATGAAGAATAAATTTTTAACAGTGAGAGTAATCAATCACTGGAACAATTTGCCAAGGGTCATGGTGGATTCTCCATCACTGACAATTTTAAAATCAATATTAGATGTTTTTCTAAAAGACATGCTTTAGGAATTATTTCGGGGGACTTCTGTGACCTGTGTTATACAGGAGGTCAAACTAGATGATCGTAATGGTCCCTTCTAGCCTTGGAATCTATGAATTATCTACAGATCAAAGAACTTCCCTATTGTACTCATTGCCTCCCAGCATAACAATGCTCCTAACTCATTTCTGCTCATCTTCCCAATAGAGTTTAACATGTTGATACCCCAAATTACTTATTTCCTGGGCAGAAAGAAGAATAATGGTGGGGCAGGGGGAGGAGGAAGGGAGAATTGCGGTTTGCACACAACCATTGGCATGGGGGTAGAATGGAGGACACTGGTATGAGACATACAGAACCTCTGATGGGGGGAGATGGGGAAGAGGGCTGACAGAGACACTAGCACAAGGACATGGGGGTGAAATGGAAATGGAAAGAAAAAAATGGGAGGCAGACAGAGCTCTTGCCATCAGGGTGGGGAGGAATGGGAAAAATGAGGGTTCACATTGAACCCCTGCCATGGAGGGAATTAGTGACACTCGTATGGGGGGCGCACAGAATCTGAGGTGAGGGGAATATTGGAAGACCCTGGTATAGATGTAGGGGGAAATGGGAGGCATGGTGTGGAAAGGGGAGGAATACGATTGCACACAGCGCTCCTGTAAGGGAGTGGGATAGGGGACCTTCAAATAGAGAAAGGGAAGCCACAGAGCCCCATACAGTAGGGGGGAATGGGGCACACAGAATCCCTGGTGAAGAGGAGGTTGGAGGACTCTGGTATGGGAGGATGGGGGAAATGGGGAACATAGGGGAAAACAGGGGAAGATTGAGGGAACCTGGTATGGGAGAAGAGGGGCACACAGAGATCCTGGCATGGGAAGAAAGTGGAAATAGGGGTGCACACAATGTACTGGTATGTCAGGGAGAATGGGGCACACAAGCAACTGTGGTGGGCGGATATTGTGGGGTTGCAGGGAATCCCTGAAAAAGAGGGGATGGCAGGGCACTATAGGGAGTCAGTGGGGGGTGGGGAGAGGAGAATATGTGTGTACTCCTTACATCCCTCCATTCCCATCTAGAAGCTCCCTGTATACAATAAGCCCTGGTGTGTGTGATAAGATCAGCCTATACAAGCTATGAAATACGTGATTCCCTAGCATTAATTGTGACAGCACACAATCTGTACCCAATCCTGCTGAAACTGAAGTCAATGGCAAAACTCTCATTGACTTCAACGGAAGTAGGACTGGGCCAGAGATATAGACTACCATTGATAGTATAAGTTCTGTTGGAGGAAGCTGATCCTGCATTCTTGAACACTCAAAACAACTACTGACCATCAGTAGCTGGAAAGGATAAAAATGACAAATATTTGTGTAGCATATTTACAAGGAGTTGCTGATTGTTGCAGGAGTTTCCTGCCTGTTGCATTTTATTTTAGTCCTTTGTACAAGAGGTTGACTTCTGCAAAATTGGTCTAGTGTACAAGAATAAATGTTGCCTTCCAGGTCATGCAAATCCTCAATGGCTGCACATGTACTTTGCTGGACAGGGCCCATATTTTAATGCCTTCTCAGTAACAGCATAACATCTTGTTTCTTTTACCAAAGTTATATGATTTCTAGAAGAGTGGAAATAGTTTATACAGAAAAATTACTCCTAACTACTGTTAAAAATCTCCTGTCAACTTCAGAAAAATGTTACCTTCCTTTAGAAAACACAAGGGACAAATTCTGCGCTCAGATACCTACCCACTGAAAGCAATGAGAGCTGTAATCAGACAAACGAAGGCAAATGTTCCCCTTAAGATCTCTAATGTTCAAAAGATATTTTGATATGTGCATTTCTTTTTAAAAGTGCTGCCTATAAGGTAAATTAAGTAACATATAATGGGACACTAGCAAGGTCTGATAAATACTGATTTTCAACAAATTACTAAACAGATAGCTATCTTATGAATAAAGTATTGTTGCCTAAGCTAAGATCACGAGTGTTTTGCCCTAACTTTCGCATCCTTCATTTGCCAATTTTGTTTAGGTTTTAGATTTTAAAATGATGCGTATTGAATTATACACATTAATTTGTTTTACCTGTCTCCATCCTCCTCCATATGTGATTTGCTCACCACTTGCATGCACAACTTGCATGCACAACAACTTCTTGTCTAACATATTCCATAAATATATAGTTTCTTTACACAACAGAAAAAAATAACTTACATAAAAACAACTTATGTAAACATAACTCAACCAGATTGCACCATTATCAGTGGAAATATTTTACATTGTTTGTGAACTTCAGGACAGAACTTAGTTAAAAAATACATTAAGTCTCACTTACTTTGGTAGAGTTTTCAAATGATTTTCTCTTAACTCCAAGATACGCAATTTGACAAGTCTAGAAATACCAATATAAAACAGTATGATTAATACATTTAAGTGAGAAAATACTTCTGAAACCAATAAGAATTGCTGGAGAACTGTTTATTCCAGTCCAAAAAGATTTAGCCACGTATTTGCATTACATTATTTTTATGTACCTGGCCAGTCTCTGCTGAAAAGTACTACCATGTGTCATTTGCTAGAAATTATTCTAAATCAATTTTTGATGATTATTCAAACAGGAAAAATATGGTGAAACTTATTCTACCACAAATATTTCCAGTTCTGTAATAGTAACCAACTTCAGCTCAAGTTGCATCAAGCTTTGATTACTGGCAATAGGTTTTGGTCTGGAAAATCATGAATACCCATGTAAAAGGATTAAAATTGTTTAAAATATTTAGAGCACTTACACAGATGCATGGCATTTTGAATGACTGTTCACAAGTTTACACAAATTTCTGTAGAGGTCATAATTTCTTTTTGCATTTTTGGGCCTTGATCCTACAACTGACTGCACACAGGCAGACTGCTACCCCAACACAGATCCCCACTGACATCTATGGGATTGAAGCACAAGCCTACAGTTCACCATGAACATAAGTGCTCCATTGAATTAGGGTCTCTATACTGCAGTAATTAACATCTTCAAAACATTGTACAAATATTAAATAATGAATACTCACAACACCCTTTGAGGTAGAACAGCAACTTCACAAATGGGAAAACAGAGACAAAACAGGGACACACAAAATGGGGGTTGAGGATCCAGGATTAGAACTCAAAAGTTTTTGGCTTTAAGGGCCTGTTCCAGTGCTCAGCCATGGTGACCATCAAATGCCATCCATTGACTTCAATGACTTCAAATCATGCCGCTATTCCTGGGTTCTTTTATCTTAGACCATTGTTAACCCCAGTGGTGAAGGGTATAGGAGTCAAGGGATCTCTACTTCTGACCCAAAGTCCTACAATTTCAGCTGTAGAGAATCTGTGGAGTGTTAACTGTTGCAATAATTAGGCCTGCAAATAAAGCCTAATTATAAGCTCAACTATAAAAAGTGAGAGAAAGTTCATAAGATGCCATGGTAACCTATTACAATAAATGCAGATGGGGAAAGGTGCAAAAAAGAGGCAAAGACTGAATACGTTCAAACAAAAAGGTCTACTGATATTATAATTCAAGGACTGTCTTAAAATCATGCCTGGTAGACAAAGAACAATGTGAGACCTGAAATCAATTAACCAAAATTATTGTGTCCGAAATTAGTTCTAATTGGTGGATAAAAGATTGAGAGAATGGGTTATTCCACCCAACACTCCCTTTTGAGGTTCTTAAAAAAAAAGAGAGACTTTTGGGGGGAATACAGATAAATGGATGGAGGCTACTCACGATAATGGCTGACTTAGTCTCCACACCCTCTTCCACCAATGTGTCCTTTTCATTCCCTACCTTATTTCTTTTCTTTTCTCTCTCTCTCTCCTTTTTCCTTCTGTCTAGTACAAATCTGACTTAGCTGACCAGGACTGTATATTTTTCAACACTACTGTAAGCCTGTGGCCAGAAAGAGGCAGCAAAATGCAATTCTCTAAACAACGGATGCTGGTACAAGTTTGCCAGCTCTTGGAGTGGTTGATAAGACCACATGCTGGGCCTATGTTTCTCCAGAAGTAAATTGCAAGTGAGTGTCAACACGAGAGACACAAACTGCATTTTCTATCTGAGCTGTTATTTTCTTTCCCCTTTTGTGTTTGTCTTGTTTTGTCTTCTAGGAAACAGGACTGGAACAACAACAACTCCAGTCCATCTTAGCTAACTTCTTCTCTTTTCCACCGAAAAGTTAATTATTATTACCATCTTTAATACTATCTAAGAGACTGTCAAACAAGGGGTTTTTTCCTTCTAAAAACTCTTCAGCTAAAGAGAAAGGGAACAAGGGATATTGTTAAAATTAAAGCCTTATTTAAAACTTTACGTTTCAAGTGCTTTAATTGTCTGTCTTCTTTTCTGTATCCTTAATAAAGGTTAAAAAAATAATGGTGTATTTGCCAAGGTACTATGTGGGCTGAAGTCTCTATATACCAAACCACAAACTGTGTTTAAAACTGTAATGTTGGACAGTTTCAGGGTCATGTTAACACCTTTGACTCTTTGAGCCCATATGCTAAATTGAAACAGAATTCTCTTAAGTGTTTTGGGAGCATGCAAAATTTGTACCAAGCATTGTCTTCCCATGATTGACTGATTCCACTCTGCTCAGGCCTGAACTTAGTAAAGGATTCTGTTAAACTGGGTTAACCCACATAATTCTTTTGCAAGTTTGCCACTCCTAAGTAGTGAGGCCAGCCAAAAGCCATGACACTGAAATCTTTAGTTTACACCACACTATCCTTTCTATATATGCCAGGGAAAGATATTTCAGAAAATTTTAGAGGGTTTTTGAGTGATTTTGTTGATATTATGTTTTATACCCCTCTACCTCTAAAGTCAGGCTCCCTAGGTACCATGAGTCTAACTGTACAGATCTCTGAGGGAAGGAAAACAATCAAAGTGCATGATAAATGTAATATGTACTATATATTGAGGGGATATCCTGGTGTTAAACTGCAGAAGCATGTCATTTATTTATTTTCCACTGATCTTTGACCACATTGCCTGCCCTCCACACAAAACCATCTCCCTTGAGATTTACTCAAATATTTCAAATAGGGTTACCATATTTAAAAAATAAAAAAAGAGGACACTCCACAGGTCCTGGCCCCATCCCTTTCCCACCCCCGGCCCCGCTCCAACTCCGCCCCTTCCCCAAAGTCCCCGCCCTAACCCCCCCTCCTCCCTCCCAGCCACGCAAAAAGGGGCTGCCCGGCAAACCGTGAAGCCGGTAACGCTTGGGCAGCCCTTTTTG